>NC_088329.1:5000-10000 GCF_036884655.1 Musa acuminata AAA Group | reverse complement strand
GTGACACATGTCCTCTATATTTTTTTAATTTAATATGAATCTTTCACAAATCATATTAAATTGCTAAGATACACATTTAGGTACTTGGTAATAAGCTTTTAATATAAAGTTATTTATTGTAAAAGAATTATTAAACAATCCTTATATTTACAAATAGGTCCTTATATTACAAATAAGCCTTAGCAAAATTTTTAAAAATGAGAGATATTACACTCTCCCATCCTTAAAAGAATATTTTAGTCCTCTAAATTTGCCATACCTCATTCGACGAAAAGATTAAAATAACCTTTCTTCATTTCTTCCACTAATTCCCAAGTCTTATCAATCGTAAAATGATGCTTTCAAATTACTTTAACGAGAGGAATGATTCTCTTTCTTAAGATTTTCTCTTTTTTATTAATGATCTGAGTGGACTCTTCCATGTAAGACAAGTCTTTTTCAATTGCAATCAGCTCATACTTGATGATATGAGAGGAATCTGATATATATTTTCTGAGCATTGAAACATAAAATATATAATGGATATGACATAAAAATGATCGTTAGGCAAAGCCGGTAAGCAATAGAACCAATCCTCTCAATGACCTCAAAAGGTCTAATAAACCTTGGGCTTAACTTTTCTTTTTTACAAAATCTTACAATGGCTTTATAAGAGGAGACCCTCGAGGGCATATCATCAATCAGACTCATCTTGTAACGATGGTGATGACTTAACCGAGCATCATGGTTGGTCAAGTCCCTCGAGACCATGACGTTTCGAAGGCCGAATATGACGAGAATCACAAGGAGTTGTGATCGACAAGAGTTGCCTACTTTTTCGAGCTTAGTATGATTGGTCGAGTCCGGCGAGATTACACTAAGACATCGATTGGATCTTGATCCCCACTAAAGATCCGTCGAGGGTTTCTGATACACATATCAGAGGGAGTTATGTGTTTCGCTAAAAAATATTAAGAGTAGATTAAGATAGAAGTCCTTATCTTGATCATTTACTTTATACAAAATTTACGTGTTATTTATTTTTCTGCTACATCTTTTTGTTGGTCAACAGCATGTCGCTTTCCAATCCATTACATGGCATACATGATGTCAACCGCCTCACTACTATAAATTACATGGATAGACTCTGCAACTAGATAATCGTTCTCATGACATAGAAAATCGCATATATCTTTAACACAATGATGCCCACTCCCGAGGAAGGGGCAAGTGAGGATGAGATCGCTTGCTACGTGAAATACTTAGACGATTCCACTCTTGCTCAGTGTTATATAGAGCTTCATAACTCCTGAGTTACAGAGACAACATAAAAAAGTGAATACCAGATCCATTCTCTTATATTTTCATAAATTGTTTAAGGAGCAAGAAAGGCCTCAACAATATGAGATATGCAAGTCTCTTCCGCGCTAGGATAACTTAGAGGACACTGGTTCAGAACCATGTCTTTAAGATGATTGAGTGGATAAAGAAACTCACGGGTCTAGGAATGATCCTAGAGGATAATTCGCGTATGGATCTTATGCTTTAGACCCTTCCAGACTCCTTTTCTCAGTTCATTATGAATTTTAACATGAACAAGCTTTAGGTGACTCTCCCTGAGCTCCTCAATATGTTAAGAGAGGCTAAGAGCACCATCAAGAAAAACCCTCTCTCATGCCTTGTCCTTCTTCCCCTTTCCCCTCTCAGTCGATAAACCGACAACCACCAGTCCCAACCGACAACTCTCTCTCATACCTCCTCCCTCTTCCCATCCCAATGATAGCAACTCAGAACCACTTCCTAGTGTTTTGGAAATGATTAAATTTATCATGTCTTTTAAATTTAATATTTAGGAGTGTTTAATTTCACTTAAGTACGCACCTAGTGCCATGGGCATTTTAGCACTTTGGTGTCTTTTAGCGCCTAGCACCTTCGACTATATTAATCCTCCCTAGATAAACAAATTAGCAAAACTACTTATTCTTCTACAAAGTTATGGAAAGTACCACCTCCTTATTTCTTAATTAAAAAATGTCATAGAGTACCTTATGAGTTTAATCACTATTCTTGTTATTTGGTTTTACATGTCAAATAAAGTATATGATATATATATCCATGGGTATAAATTAACATGTGCAGATAATGATCTACATCAAATGCATGTTGATGCACATAGAAGATTGCAACTTCAACGTTTTTTAAGATAATAAAGACTTATCTAATTTTGTGAGTTTAGGAATGTAAAAATCATCGATTAGTCGACCCTCAAAAGCTCCTTCATGTCAAAGCTAAACAACCTTGATTGTCTTGTACCAACCACACTTACAAGTCTTCTTTGTCTAAATAGTTAACAAGCATTGCATGTCAATCTAACTCAAAATTGCAATTTGCAAGAGGCTGGTGTGAAACCTTAATTCCCAACTTCATCACAATCTAATTCCTCCATCAATTTTAGAGAGAGAGAGAATGAATTAAAAATAACACAACACTCGACCATTTTCTAAAGCCACATGAACCACAAGACCATAGTAGTGGGACCCAAATACAGATTTAGGGTTGGCATGAGCATCCATAAATAGAATAAGCAAAAGCAAAGTGGAGAACTATGCAATATTTCAAGAGATAAAGACACAATCATGAGACTATACAGTCTGATTAGTTTTATTGCTATTGTTATGTGCATAGTGTCGCTTCTTTTTTCACAAAATAAACAAGTATTACAATTTAAGATACGGATAACTTTAAGTAGCACTAATTGAATAAGTTTGTAAATAATTCTGACAAATGGTACAAAAGCTTCTAATAACAAAAAAAATTACTGCCAGCAAATTAGGAAACGGAAAACATGAAAGAACAAGACCTTGTAGAAGTTGTAACATCACCACCTATAAATGTGCTTAGATAATTAGAAAATAGAAAGATATAACAACAAATTGACAAACACATATTTTCTTCGCATTTAAGACATCATAAATTATTCCTTCTTTTTGTTAGAATTTAGCACCACCCTTCAAGTAGTATTCCAGCATTACACCACTATATGACGATGAGTGGAACATAAAATGACCTCAAAATGAATGCTAGTCAGGTTATAGGATGAACTGTTGCTAAACCAATGTTTGTGAACAAGTGTATGCAACCAAATGAGTAATTAATACTATCATATGTAATAGTGTGGAAAATTTCAAGATCCATTTACATCATACTCTGAAAAGTCCCATTAATTTGTTGTTACCCAATTTCTCATGAAATAGAAAGCCGTACAATATAGTTGTTAAAAAGAAGAAAACAAAGAACAACTAAAATCACTCAAGTTCACGACGTGATGCTTACCGCAAGAGAGTGTACACCTAAATCATCACCCACACCTGATTTGCCTGGCACTTGATGCCTACAAAAGAAAATCAAAATCAAAATCAGAACAAAAAACCAAACAAAAAATCCTAAGCCTAGATATAAACATTAAAAACACCCAAAATCTTATATACAAGAGTGGTTAAGGGTAAAATCTAGGGGGATCAAGAGAAGTTTCTTCCATAAAAAGAATCTAATTTTGGTCTTCCACTTCTTGGCGATAACAAGAAAGGTCCGATAGGGTCCCCTGCTGAGCCTTTTGGCGTTCGACAACATGGTCCAACATGGCCCTTATCGAGCCATCGTTGAGGTGCTCCTTGATGGGCCTCTTCCTTCTGGTGATGACCTTATTGGCATACATCTTGATCATACTCTAAACCAAGAGAGGAGCTACGACAAAAGGTGGAAGAGGTAGGAGGGAGGAGGATCGGGGAAGGGATGTCATCGTTGTCGTTTCATTAAGGAAAATGTCATTCACCAAAGAAAATGTCGCAACGCCAAGAGCAACTCGGAGGATCCAAAATAACCTATATTGAAGATGAGGTGGTGGAGAGAGGATCCGGGATAGGAGATAGAATCTTCGGAGGGTGAAAGGAATCATCGAAAGAACCTAGGAATTCGATTTGGCTACTATTGAATATTGTCTACTAATCCATACAAAACAAAATCTACCAGGAAAACGCCGTAGCCAAGAACTCCCCGGAGGAAGACACCGTCGTTGCTTCCGCTGTTCGCCGATGGAGAGGAAGACAACCGCTCGCCGAGGAAACGCCGCAGTCGTCGTTGGGGAGAAAGAGAGTCGGCGCTGGGGAGAGAGTGGCTGTGTTTAGGGCACGAGTATGCCCGGGCACTTTCTTGTGACGTCGGTAAGGGGCGGGGTATTGTGGTGTCACGATTCTTATTTGGTTCAAAGTAAAGATCCAAATTAACTCGACTCAAGTTTGACCTAATTGTAATTGAATCGGAACATTGTCCAAGTCGAGCCCTAATTACAATTGTAGGGTTTAGGGTATAGGGTTTAGGTTTACGATTTACGATTTACGATTTTAGGGTTTAGGGTTTTTAGGATTTAGAGTTTAGGGTTTAGGGTTTTTAGGATTTAGGGTTTATGGTTTAGGGTTTAAAGTCCAGCAGGGTCCCCTGACGAAACTTTTGGTGTTTGACAACATGGTCCAGCACGGTCCTTAACAAGCCATTGTTGAGACGCTCCTTGATGGAGGATCCGGAATAACCTATATTGAAGATGAGGTGGTGGAAAGAGGATCTGGGATAGGAGACAGAATTTTGGAAGGGAGGGGGAAAGGAATCATTGAAATAACATAGGAATCCGACTTGACTACTATTGAATATTGTCTACTAATCCACACACAAAACAAAATCCACAAATAATTGAATCTTGTGTACTAATAACCTGATTTGACAACCATCGAAATACCCAAGGAAACTTAGCATCTATGCCGATCACTTCCCTAACTGTCTGCTCCGAACTACCATAACAATGTTGACACCATTATACTGTGTATTCACACAACTAAAAGATGTCTTTAGACGCATCAAACTTGAAGAAAAACAAGAGCACCATTAAAGGATCAGAACAATATATGTAGGCCTCGAAAGATACCAGAATGGTCATGCCATCGTCTGCGTCTATCCACTTTCCACTAGTA
>NC_088328.1:33502500-33515872 GCF_036884655.1 Musa acuminata AAA Group | reverse complement strand
CCCTAAACCCTAAACCCTAAACCCTAAACCCTAAACCCTAAACCCTAAACCCTAAACCCTAAACCCTAAACCCTAAACCCTAAACCCTAAACCCTAAACCCTAAACCCTAAACCCTAAACCCTAAACCCTAAACCCTAAACCCTAAACCCTAAACCCTAAACCCTAAACCCTAAACCCTAAACCCTAAACCCTAAACCCTAAACCCTAAACCCTAAACCCTAAACCCTAAACCCTAAACCCTAAACCCTAAACCCTAAACCCTAAACCCTAAACCCTAAACCCTAAACCCTAAACCCTAAACCCTAAACCCTAAACCCTAAACCCTAAACCCTAAACCCTAAACCCTAAACCCTAAACCCTAAACCCTAAACCCTAAACCCTAAACCCTAAACCCTAAACCCTAAACCCTAAACCCTAAACCCTAAACCCTAAACCCTAAACCCTAAACCCTAAACCCTAAACCCTAAACCCTAAACCCTAAACCCTAAACCCTAAACCCTAAACCCTAAACCCTAAACCCTAAACCCTAAACCCTAAACCCTAAACCCTAAACCCTAAACCCTAAACCCTAAACCCTAAACCCTAAACCCTAAACCCTAAACCCTAAACCCTAAACCCTAAACCCTAAACCCTAAACCCTAAACCCTAAACCCTAAACCCTAAACCCTAAACCCTAAACCCTAAACCCTAAACCCTGAAACCCTAAACCCTAAACCCTAAACCCTAAACCCTAAACCCTAAACCCTAAACCCTAAACCCTAAACCCTAAACCCTAAACCCTAAACCCTAAACCCTAAACCCTAAACCCTAAACCCTAAACCCTAAACCCTAAACCCTAAACCCTAAACCCTAAACCCTAAACCCTAAACCCTAAACCCTAAACCCTAAACCCTAAACCCTAAACCCTAAACCCTAAACCCTAAACCCTAAACCCTAAACCCTAAACCCTAAACCCTAAACCCTAAACCCTAAACCCTAAACCCTAAACCCTAAACCCTAAACCCTAAACCCTAAACCCTAAACCCTAAACCCTAAACCCTAAACCCTAAACCCTAAACCCTAAACCCTAAACCCTAAACCCTAAACCCTAAACCCTAAACCCTAAACCCTAAACCCTAAACCCTAAACCCTAAACCCTAAACCCTAAACCCTAAACCCTAAACCCTAAACCCTAAACCCTAAACCCTAAACCCTAAACCCTAAACCCTAAACCCTAAACCCTAAACCCTAAACCCTAAACCCTAAACCCTAAACCCTAAACCCTAAACCCTAAACCCTAAACCCTAAACCCTAAACCCTAAACCCTAAACCCTAAACCCTAAACCCTAAACCCTAAACCCTAAACCCTAAACCCTAAACCCTAAACCCTAAACCCTAAACCCTAAACCCTAAACCCTAAACCCTAAACCCTAAACCCTAAACCCTAAACCCTAAACCCTAAACCCTAAACCCTAAACCCTAAACCCTAAACCCTAAACCCTAAACCCTAAACCCTAAACCCTAAACCCTAAACCCTAAACCCTAAACCCTAAACCCTAAACCCTAAACCCTAAACCCTAAACCCTAAACCCTAAACCCTAAACCCTAAACCCTAAACCCTAAACCCTAAACCCTAAACCCTAAACCCTAAACCCTAAACCCTAAACCCTAAACCCTAAACCCTAAACCCTAAACCCTAAACCCTAAACCCTAAACCCTAAACCCTAAACCCTAAACCCTAAACCCTAAACCCTAAACCCTAAACCCTAAACCCTAAACCCTAAACCCTAAACCCTAAACCCTAAACCCTAAACCCTAAACCCTAAACCCTAAACCCTAAACCCTAAACCCTAAACCCTAAACCCTAAACCCTAAACCCTAAACCCTAAACCCTAAACCCTAAACCCTAAACCCTAAACCCTAAACCCTAAACCCTAAACCCTAAACCCTAAACCCTAAACCCTAAACCCTAAACCCTAAACCCTAAACCCTAAACCCTAAACCCTAAACCCTAAACCCTAAACCCTAAACCCTAAACCCTAAACCCTAAACCCTAAACCCTAAACCCTAAACCCTAAACCCTAAACCCTAAACCCTAAACCCTAAACCCTAAACCCTAAACCCTAAACCCTAAACCCTAAACCCTAAACCCTAAACCCTAAACCCTAAACCCTAAACCCTAAACCCTAAACCCTAAACCCTAAACCCTAAACCCTAAACCCTAAACCCTAAACCCTAAACCCTAAACCCTAAACCCTAAACCCTAAACCCTAAACCCTAAACCCTAAACCCTAAACCCTAAACCCTAAACCCTAAACCCTAAACCCTAAACCCTAAACCCTAAACCCTAAACCCTAAACCCTAAACCCTAAACCCTAAACCCTAAACCCTAAACCCTAAACCCTAAACCCTAAACCCTAAACCCTAAACCCTAAACCCTAAACCCTAAACCCTAAACCCTAAACCCTAAACCCTAAACCCTAAACCCTAAACCCTAAACCCTAAACCCTAAACCCTAAACCCTAAACCCTAAACCCTAAACCCTAAACCCTAAACCCTAAACCCTAAACCCTAAACCCTAAACCCTAAACCCTAAACCCTAAACCCTAAACCCTAAACCCTAAACCCTAAACCCTAAACCCTAAACCCTAAACCCTAAACCCTAAACCCTAAACCCTAAACCCTAAACCCTAAACCCTAAACCCTAAACCCTAAACCCTAAACCCTAAACCCTAAACCCTAAACCCTAAACCCTAAACCCTAAACCCTAAACCCTAAACCCTAAACCCTAAACCCTAAACCCTAAACCCTAAACCCTAAACCCTAAACCCTAAACCCTAAACCCTAAACCCTAAACCCTAAACCCTAAACCCTAAACCCTAAACCCTAAACCCTAAACCCTAAACCCTAAACCCTAAACCCTAAACCCTAAACCCTAAACCCTAAACCCTAAACCCTAAACCCTAAACCCTAAACCCTAAACCCTAAACCCTAAACCCTAAACCCTAAACCCTAAACCCTAAACCCTAAACCCTAAACCCTAAACCCTAAACCCTAAACCCTAAACCCTAAACCCTAAACCCTAAACCCTAAACCCTAAACCCTAAACCCTAAACCCTAAACCCTAAACCCTAAACCCTAAACCCTAAACCCTAAACCCTAAACCCTAAACCCTAAACCCTAAACCCTAAACCCTAAACCCTAAACCCTAAACCCTAAACCCTAAACCCTAAACCCTAAACCCTAAACCCTAAACCCTAAACCCTAAACCCTAAACCCTAAACCCTAAACCCTAAACCCTAAACCCTAAACCCTAAACCCTAAACCCTAAACCCTAAACCCTAAACCCTAAACCCTAAACCCTAAACCCTAAACCCTAAACCCTAAACCCTAAACCCTAAACCCTAAACCCTAAACCCTAAACCCTAAACCCTAAACCCTAAACCCTAAACCCTAAACCCTAAACCCTAAACCCTAAACCCTAAACCCTAAACCCTAAACCCTAAACCCTAAACCCTAAACCCTAAACCCTAAACCCTAAACCCTAAACCCTAAACCCTAAACCCTAAACCCTAAACCCTAAACCCTAAACCCTAAACCCTAAACCCTAAACCCTAAACCCTAAACCCTAAACCCTAAACCCTAAACCCTAAACCCTAAACCCTAAACCCTAAACCCTAAACCCTAAACCCTAAACCCTAAACCCTAAACCCTAAACCCTAAACCCTAAACCCTAAACCCTAAACCCTAAACCCTAAACCCTAAACCCTAAACCCTAAACCCTAAACCCTAAACCCTAAACCCTAAACCCTAAACCCTAAACCCTAAACCCTAAACCCTAAACCCTAAACCCTAAACCCTAAACCCTAAACCCTAAACCCTAAACCCTAAACCCTAAACCCTAAACCCTAAACCCTAAACCCTAAACCCTAAACCCTAAACCCTAAACCCTAAACCCTAAACCCTAAACCCTAAACCCTAAACCCTAAACCCTAAACCCTAAACCCTAAACCCTAAACCCTAAACCCTAAACCCTAAACCCTAAACCCTAAACCCTAAACCCTAAACCCTAAACCCTAAACCCTAAACCCTAAACCCTAAACCCTAAACCCTAAACCCTAAACCCTAAACCCTAAACCCTAAACCCTAAACCCTAAACCCTAAACCCTAAACCCTAAACCCTAAACCCTAAACCCTAAACCCTAAACCCTAAACCCTAAACCCTAAACCCTAAACCCTAAACCCTAAACCCTAAACCCTAAACCCTAAACCCTAAACCCTAAACCCTAAACCCTAAACCCTAAACCCTAAACCCTAAACCCTAAACCCTAAACCCTAAACCCTAAACCCTAAACCCTAAACCCTAAACCCTAAACCCTAAACCCTAAACCCTAAACCCTAAACCCTAAACCCTAAACCCTAAACCCTAAACCCTAAACCCTAAACCCTAAACCCTAAACCCTAAACCCTAAACCCTAAACCCTAAACCCTAAACCCTAAACCCTAAACCCTAAACCCTAAACCCTAAACCCTAAACCCTAAACCCTAAACCCTAAACCCTAAACCCTAAACCCTAAACCCTAAACCCTAAACCCTAAACCCTAAACCCTAAACCCTAAACCCTAAACCCTAAACCCTAAACCCTAAACCCTAAACCCTAAACCCTAAACCCTAAACCCTAAACCCTAAACCCTAAACCCTAAACCCTAAACCCTAAACCCTAAACCCTAAACCCTAAACCCTAAACCCTAAACCCTAAACCCTAAACCCTAAACCCTAAACCCTAAACCCTAAACCCTAAACCCTAAACCCTAAACCCTAAACCCTAAACCCTAAACCCTAAACCCTAAACCCTAAACCCTAAACCCTAAACCCTAAACCCTAAACCCTAAACCCTAAACCCTAAACCCTAAACCCTAAACCCTAAACCCTAAACCCTAAACCCTAAACCCTAAACCCTAAACCCTAAACCCTAAACCCTAAACCCTAAACCCTAAACCCTAAACCCTAAACCCTAAACCCTAAACCCTAAACCCTAAACCCTAAACCCTAAACCCTAAACCCTAAACCCTAAACCCTAAACCCTAAACCCTAAACCCTAAACCCTAAACCCTAAACCCTAAACCCTAAACCCTAAACCCTAAACCCTAAACCCTAAACCCTAAACCCTAAACCCTAAACCCTAAACCCTAAACCCTAAACCCTAAACCCTAAACCCTAAACCCTAAACCCTAAACCCTAAACCCTAAACCCTAAACCCTAAACCCTAAACCCTAAACCCTAAACCCTAAACCCTAAACCCTAAACCCTAAACCCTAAACCCTAAACCCTAAACCCTAAACCCTAAACCCTAAACCCTAAACCCTAAACCCTAAACCCTAAACCCTAAACCCTAAACCCTAAACCCTAAACCCTAAACCCTAAACCCTAAACCCTAAACCCTAAACCCTAAACCCTAAACCCTAAACCCTAAACCCTAAACCCTAAACCCTAAACCCTAAACCCTAAACCCTAAACCCTAAACCCTAAACCCTAAACCCTAAACCCTAAACCCTAAACCCTAAACCCTAAACCCTAAACCCTAAACCCTAAACCCTAAACCCTAAACCCTAAACCCTAAACCCTAAACCCTAAACCCTAAACCCTAAACCCTAAACCCTAAACCCTAAACCCTAAACCCTAAACCCTAAACCCTAAACCCTAAACCCTAAACCCTAAACCCTAAACCCTAAACCCTAAACCCTAAACCCTAAACCCTAAACCCTAAACCCTAAACCCTAAACCCTAAACCCTAAACCCTAAACCCTAAACCCTAAACCCTAAACCCTAAACCCTAAACCCTAAACCCTAAACCCTAAACCCTAAACCCTAAACCCTAAACCCTAAACCCTAAACCCTAAACCCTAAACCCTAAACCCTAAACCCTAAACCCTAAACCCTAAACCCTAAACCCTAAACCCTAAACCCTAAACCCTAAACCCTAAACCCTAAACCCTAAACCCTAAACCCTAAACCCTAAACCCTAAACCCTAAACCCTAAACCCTAAACCCTAAACCCTAAACCCTAAACCCTAAACCCTAAACCCTAAACCCTAAACCCTAAACCCTAAACCCTAAACCCTAAACCCTAAACCCTAAACCCTAAACCCTAAACCCTAAACCCTAAACCCTAAACCCTAAACCCTAAACCCTAAACCCTAAACCCTAAACCCTAAACCCTAAACCCTAAACCCTAAACCCTAAACCCTAAACCCTAAACCCTAAACCCTAAACCCTAAACCCTAAACCCTAAACCCTAAACCCTAAACCCTAAACCCTAAACCCTAAACCCTAAACCCTAAACCCTAAACCCTAAACCCTAAACCCTAAACCCTAAACCCTAAACCCTAAACCCTAAACCCTAAACCCTAAACCCTAAACCCTAAACCCTAAACCCTAAACCCTAAACCCTAAACCCTAAACCCTAAACCCTAAACCCTAAACCCTAAACCCTAAACCCTAAACCCTAAACCCTAAACCCTAAACCCTAAACCCTAAACCCTAAACCCTAAACCCTAAACCCTAAACCCTAAACCCTAAACCCTAAACCCTAAACCCTAAACCCTAAACCCTAAACCCTAAACCCTAAACCCTAAACCCTAAACCCTAAACCCTAAACCCTAAACCCTAAACCCTAAACCCTAAACCCTAAACCCTAAACCCTAAACCCTAAACCCTAAACCCTAAACCCTAAACCCTAAACCCTAAACCCTAAACCCTAAACCCTAAACCCTAAACCCTAAACCCTAAACCCTAAACCCTAAACCCTAAACCCTAAACCCTAAACCCTAAACCCTAAACCCTAAACCCTAAACCCTAAACCCTAAACCCTAAACCCTAAACCCTAAACCCTAAACCCTAAACCCTAAACCCTAAACCCTAAACCCTAAACCCTAAACCCTAAACCCTAAACCCTAAACCCTAAACCCTAAACCCTAAACCCTAAACCCTAAACCCTAAACCCTAAACCCTAAACCCTAAACCCTAAACCCTAAACCCTAAACCCTAAACCCTAAACCCTAAACCCTAAACCCTAAACCCTAAACCCTAAACCCTAAACCCTAAACCCTAAACCCTAAACCCTAAACCCTAAACCCTAAACCCTAAACCCTAAACCCTAAACCCTAAACCCTAAACCCTAAACCCTAAACCCTAAACCCTAAACCCTAAACCCTAAACCCTAAACCCTAAACCCTAAACCCTAAACCCTAAACCCTAAACCCTAAACCCTAAACCCTAAACCCTAAACCCTAAACCCTAAACCCTAAACCCTAAACCCTAAACCCTAAACCCTAAACCCTAAACCCTAAACCCTAAACCCTAAACCCTAAACCCTAAACCCTAAACCCTAAACCCTAAACCCTAAACCCTAAACCCTAAACCCTAAACCCTAAACCCTAAACCCTAAACCCTAAACCCTAAACCCTAAACCCTAAACCCTAAACCCTAAACCCTAAACCCTAAACCCTAAACCCTAAACCCTAAACCCTAAACCCTAAACCCTAAACCCTAAACCCTAAACCCTAAACCCTAAACCCTAAACCCTAAACCCTAAACCCTAAACCCTAAACCCTAAACCCTAAACCCTAAACCCTAAACCCTAAACCCTAAACCCTAAACCCTAAACCCTAAACCCTAAACCCTAAACCCTAAACCCTAAACCCTAAACCCTAAACCCTAAACCCTAAACCCTAAACCCTAAACCCTAAACCCTAAACCCTAAACCCTAAACCCTAAACCCTAAACCCTAAACCCTAAACCCTAAACCCTAAACCCTAAACCCTAAACCCTAAACCCTAAACCCTAAACCCTAAACCCTAAACCCTAAACCCTAAACCCTAAACCCTAAACCCTAAACCCTAAACCCTAAACCCTAAACCCTAAACCCTAAACCCTAAACCCTAAACCCTAAACCCTAAACCCTAAACCCTAAACCCTAAACCCTAAACCCTAAACCCTAAACCCTAAACCCTAAACCCTAAACCCTAAACCCTAAACCCTAAACCCTAAACCCTAAACCCTAAACCCTAAACCCTAAACCCTAAACCCTAAACCCTAAACCCTAAACCCTAAACCCTAAACCCTAAACCCTAAACCCTAAACCCTAAACCCTAAACCCTAAACCCTAAACCCTAAACCCTAAACCCTAAACCCTAAACCCTAAACCCTAAACCCTAAACCCTAAACCCTAAACCCTAAACCCTAAACCCTAAACCCTAAACCCTAAACCCTAAACCCTAAACCCTAAACCCTAAACCCTAAACCCTAAACCCTAAACCCTAAACCCTAAACCCTAAACCCTAAACCCTAAACCCTAAACCCTAAACCCTAAACCCTAAACCCTAAACCCTAAACCCTAAACCCTAAACCCTAAACCCTAAACCCTAAACCCTAAACCCTAAACCCTAAACCCTAAACCCTAAACCCTAAACCCTAAACCCTAAACCCTAAACCCTAAACCCTAAACCCTAAACCCTAAACCCTAAACCCTAAACCCTAAACCCTAAACCCTAAACCCTAAACCCTAAACCCTAAACCCTAAACCCTAAACCCTAAACCCTAAACCCTAAACCCTAAACCCTAAACCCTAAACCCTAAACCCTAAACCCTAAACCCTAAACCCTAAACCCTAAACCCTAAACCCTAAACCCTAAACCCTAAACCCTAAACCCTAAACCCTAAACCCTAAACCCTAAACCCTAAACCCTAAACCCTAAACCCTAAACCCTAAACCCTAAACCCTAAACCCTAAACCCTAAACCCTAAACCCTAAACCCTAAACCCTAAACCCTAAACCCTAAACCCTAAACCCTAAACCCTAAACCCTAAACCCTAAACCCTAAACCCTAAACCCTAAACCCTAAACCCTAAACCCTAAACCCTAAACCCTAAACCCTAAACCCTAAACCCTAAACCCTAAACCCTAAACCCTAAACCCTAAACCCTAAACCCTAAACCCTAAACCCTAAACCCTAAACCCTAAACCCTAAACCCTAAACCCTAAACCCTAAACCCTAAACCCTAAACCCTAAACCCTAAACCCTAAACCCTAAACCCTAAACCCTAAACCCTAAACCCTAAACCCTAAACCCTAAACCCTAAACCCTAAACCCTAAACCCTAAACCCTAAACCCTAAACCCTAAACCCTAAACCCTAAACCCTAAACCCTAAACCCTAAACCCTAAACCCTAAACCCTAAACCCTAAACCCTAAACCCTAAACCCTAAACCCTAAACCCTAAACCCTAAACCCTAAACCCTAAACCCTAAACCCTAAACCCTAAACCCTAAACCCTAAACCCTAAACCCTAAACCCTAAACCCTAAACCCTAAACCCTAAACCCTAAACCCTAAACCCTAAACCCTAAACCCTAAACCCTAAACCCTAAACCCTAAACCCTAAACCCTAAACCCTAAACCCTAAACCCTAAACCCTAAACCCTAAACCCTAAACCCTAAACCCTAAACCCTAAACCCTAAACCCTAAACCCTAAACCCTAAACCCTAAACCCTAAACCCTAAACCCTAAACCCTAAACCCTAAACCCTAAACCCTAAACCCTAAACCCTAAACCCTAAACCCTAAACCCTAAACCCTAAACCCTAAACCCTAAACCCTAAACCCTAAACCCTAAACCCTAAACCCTAAACCCTAAACCCTAAACCCTAAACCCTAAACCCTAAACCCTAAACCCTAAACCCTAAACCCTAAACCCTAAACCCTAAACCCTAAACCCTAAACCCTAAACCCTAAACCCTAAACCCTAAACCCTAAACCCTAAACCCTAAACCCTAAACCCTAAACCCTAAACCCTAAACCCTAAACCCTAAACCCTAAACCCTAAACCCTAAACCCTAAACCCTAAACCCTAAACCCTAAACCCTAAACCCTAAACCCTAAACCCTAAACCCTAAACCCTAAACCCTAAACCCTAAACCCTAAACCCTAAACCCTAAACCCTAAACCCTAAACCCTAAACCCTAAACCCTAAACCCTAAACCCTAAACCCTAAACCCTAAACCCTAAACCCTAAACCCTAAACCCTAAACCCTAAACCCTAAACCCTAAACCCTAAACCCTAAACCCTAAACCCTAAACCCTAAACCCTAAACCCTAAACCCTAAACCCTAAACCCTAAACCCTAAACCCTAAACCCTAAACCCTAAACCCTAAACCCTAAACCCTAAACCCTAAACCCTAAACCCTAAACCCTAAACCCTAAACCCTAAACCCTAAACCCTAAACCCTAAACCCTAAACCCTAAACCCTAAACCCTAAACCCTAAACCCTAAACCCTAAACCCTAAACCCTAAACCCTAAACCCTAAACCCTAAACCCTAAACCCTAAACCCTAAACCCTAAACCCTAAACCCTAAACCCTAAACCCTAAACCCTAAACCCTAAACCCTAAACCCTAAACCCTAAACCCTAAACCCTAAACCCTAAACCCTAAACCCTAAACCCTAAACCCTAAACCCTAAACCCTAAACCCTAAACCCTAAACCCTAAACCCTAAACCCTAAACCCTAAACCCTAAACCCTAAACCCTAAACCCTAAACCCTAAACCCTAAACCCTAAACCCTAAACCCTAAACCCTAAACCCTAAACCCTAAACCCTAAACCCTAAACCCTAAACCCTAAACCCTAAACCCTAAACCCTAAACCCTAAACCCTAAACCCTAAACCCTAAACCCTAAACCCTAAACCCTAAACCCTAAACCCTAAACCCTAAACCCTAAACCCTAAACCCTAAACCCTAAACCCTAAACCCTAAACCCTAAACCCTAAACCCTAAACCCTAAACCCTAAACCCTAAACCCTAAACCCTAAACCCTAAACCCTAAACCCTAAACCCTAAACCCTAAACCCTAAACCCTAAACCCTAAACCCTAAACCCTAAACCCTAAACCCTAAACCCTAAACCCTAAACCCTAAACCCTAAACCCTAAACCCTAAACCCTAAACCCTAAACCCTAAACCCTAAACCCTAAACCCTAAACCCTAAACCCTAAACCCTAAACCCTAAACCCTAAACCCTAAACCCTAAACCCTAAACCCTAAACCCTAAACCCTAAACCCTAAACCCTAAACCCTAAACCCTAAACCCTAAACCCTAAACCCTAAACCCTAAACCCTAAACCCTAAACCCTAAACCCTAAACCCTAAACCCTAAACCCTAAACCCTAAACCCTAAACCCTAAACCCTAAACCCTAAACCCTAAACCCTAAACCCTAAACCCTAAACCCTAAACCCTAAACCCTAAACCCTAAACCCTAAACCCTAAACCCTAAACCCTAAACCCTAAACCCTAAACCCTAAACCCTAAACCCTAAACCCTAAACCCTAAACCCTAAACCCTAAACCCTAAACCCTAAACCCTAAACCCTAAACCCTAAACCCTAAACCCTAAACCCTAAACCCTAAACCCTAAACCCTAAACCCTAAACCCTAAACCCTAAACCCTAAACCCTAAACCCTAAACCCTAAACCCTAAACCCTAAACCCTAAACCCTAAACCCTAAACCCTAAACCCTAAACCCTAAACCCTAAACCCTAAACCCTAAACCCTAAACCCTAAACCCTAAACCCTAAACCCTAAACCCTAAACCCTAAACCCTAAACCCTAAACCCTAAACCCTAAACCCTAAACCCTAAACCCTAAACCCTAAACCCTAAACCCTAAACCCTAAACCCTAAACCCTAAACCCTAAACCCTAAACCCTAAACCCTAAACCCTAAACCCTAAACCCTAAACCCTAAACCCTAAACCCTAAACCCTAAACCCTAAACCCTAAACCCTAAACCCTAAACCCTAAACCCTAAACCCTAAACCCTAAACCCTAAACCCTAAACCCTAAACCCTAAACCCTAAACCCTAAACCCTAAACCCTAAACCCTAAACCCTAAACCCTAAACCCTAAACCCTAAACCCTAAACCCTAAACCCTAAACCCTAAACCCTAAACCCTAAACCCTAAACCCTAAACCCTAAACCCTAAACCCTAAACCCTAAACCCTAAACCCTAAACCCTAAACCCTAAACCCTAAACCCTAAACCCTAAACCCTAAACCCTAAACCCTAAACCCTAAACCCTAAACCCTAAACCCTAAACCCTAAACCCTAAACCCTAAACCCTAAACCCTAAACCCTAAACCCTAAACCCTAAACCCTAAACCCTAAACCCTAAACCCTAAACCCTAAACCCTAAACCCTAAACCCTAAACCCTAAACCCTAAACCCTAAACCCTAAACCCTAAACCCTAAACCCTAAACCCTAAACCCTAAACCCTAAACCCTAAACCCTAAACCCTAAACCCTAAACCCTAAACCCTAAACCCTAAACCCTAAACCCTAAACCCTAAACCCTAAACCCTAAACCCTAAACCCTAAACCCTAAACCCTAAACCCTAAACCCTAAACCCTAAACCCTAAACCCTAAACCCTAAACCCTAAACCCTAAACCCTAAACCCTAAACCCTAAACCCTAAACCCTAAACCCTAAACCCTAAACCCTAAACCCTAAACCCTAAACCCTAAACCCTAAACCCTAAACCCTAAACCCTAAACCCTAAACCCTAAACCCTAAACCCTAAACCCTAAACCCTAAACCCTAAACCCTAAACCCTAAACCCTAAACCCTAAACCCTAAACCCTAAACCCTAAACCCTAAACCCTAAACCCTAAACCCTAAACCCTAAACCCTAAACCCTAAACCCTAAACCCTAAACCCTAAACCCTAAACCCTAAACCCTAAACCCTAAACCCTAAACCCTAAACCCTAAACCCTAAACCCTAAACCCTAAACCCTAAACCCTAAACCCTAAACCCTAAACCCTAAACCCTAAACCCTAAACCCTAAACCCTAAACCCTAAACCCTAAACCCTAAACCCTAAACCCTAAACCCTAAACCCTAAACCCTAAACCCTAAACCCTAAACCCTAAACCCTAAACCCTAAACCCTAAACCCTAAACCCTAAACCCTAAACCCTAAACCCTAAACCCTAAACCCTAAACCCTAAACCCTAAACCCTAAACCCTAAACCCTAAACCCTAAACCCTAAACCCTAAACCCTAAACCCTAAACCCTAAACCCTAAACCCTAAACCCTAAACCCTAAACCCTAAACCCTAAACCCTAAACCCTAAACCCTAAACCCTAAACCCTAAACCCTAAACCCTAAACCCTAAACCCTAAACCCTAAACCCTAAACCCTAAACCCTAAACCCTAAACCCTAAACCCTAAACCCTAAACCCTAAACCCTAAACCCTAAACCCTAAACCCTAAACCCTAAACCCTAAACCCTAAACCCTAAACCCTAAACCCTAAACCCTAAACCCTAAACCCTAAAC